>NC_056739.1:407148417-407183417 GCF_019279795.1 Protopterus annectens
CTAGTAATATTATTATAGCTAGTTTCCAGTTTGGAAAGATTAAGCTTAGGTAGATTGGTATAAATGGCAGATGCACAGAACAGGGTAGAAGTAAGCTGAGTCTGGGCAATAGATTTCCTAGCTAGTGAGGTAAGGAAGGGTTTTATTCTATACAGGGAACCTAGTTTTTTATTGATGGTTTTTATAATATTGTTAACATGGACATTGAAGCTGAGGTTATGGTCAATAGTTATGCCGAGGAGACAAGCAGTAGAGTCAGGGGAAATACAAGTACCATTGTCAGAGGTATCTGTGGGGATTTTTGGGTGGGAGTAAAAAGTAAAAGTTTTGTTTTTTTGGGGTTATGGAGGAGGCAGCGTTGGGTAAACCATTTTTCTACTTTGTTAAATACAGTTTGGGTAAGGGTCTGGAGGGAGGAGGAAGACTTGGCAGTACAGATAAGCGTAGCGTCATCAGCATATTGTATACAGGAGGTTTGAGGAAAAGCAGTGTGGAGATCATTAATGAAAATGGAAAAAAGAAGAGGTCCTACGATAGAGCCTTGGGGTACTCCAGTGTCCACTGGGAGGGGTGGGGATAGTTTATTGTCCCAGAGTACTGCTTGCTTTCTGTTTACAAGATAGGATTTAAACCAAAGGATTGCTTGTTGGTCAAGATATTGGACCTTTAGTGCATTGATAAGTAGGTTATGATTAACCATGTCGAAGGCTTTTGATAGATCAATAAATAGAGCAGATGAGAGAGAGTTGTTGTTTTGATTCTTGTTAATACAGCCAGTAAAAGTTAGCAGGGCAGATGTAGTGCTATGAAAGGGCCTAAAACCATGTTGGCAATTAGCAAGCAAGTTATTGTGGAGAAGGTGCTGAAGTAATTTGAGGGGCTCATACATGGCATAAAGCATTTAGAGGCAACCTCTGTCCATTAGTAGGAGAGGGGGCAGTCCTGGAGTAAATGTTCTGTTACCAGTCCATAGATACAAGCTGAGCTTGAATTTGTACAGGGATGAGCTTTGTTTTGATGTGGATGGGGAGTCTGGTCCAGAGCAGCTGTATACCCAGTGAGATAAACCTGTCCCTCAAAACTGTTCTGTTGATTTTGCAGTAGATGTTTAGATCTCTATACTGAGTATTACTTATGCCATTTGACTTGTTGGTGTGCACTAAATCCATTAGTATCAGGTCAGAGGATGCCTTGTATGCCTAAAACAGGTCACTTTTTAGCAGTCTGTAGGATACAGAGTATAGTGACTGGGCTTTCAATAGGTCCATGTAGAACATATTGTTTAGTCCTTGTATCCTTTTAGTAATGTATCTCTGTGGTAGTTCCAGTTGTTTCATGTGTCTGGACAGATACATGCCAAATGGGGAATTATGCTCAATAATTGGCCAAATGAGGGCTGAGTTATGGGGGACAATGACGTCCCTAGATCTATGTATGGATCCATGGTTTGGGGGCTCCTTGTGTCATCCTTGATTAGTTTAATGATAAGTCTTTCTATAACTTTGCATACGAGGCTGGTCAGATTCCTAGGGCTAACTGCTTGGGTCTGTGGAAGGTCCTGTTAGGTTCATAGGTTCAAAGGTAGGTACTAGACTATCTGCCCAAAAGCATTTATAAGCCAAGCTGGAATGTGTTGGCTTTCACCACCCCCTTAGATTAGTTCCCTGTGCCTCTTTCCAGCAGAACCATTGAAGTGATCCCTGGGGTAAACTTTCAGTTTCCCATCCACTCATCAAGGTTTTTGTTGACGAGTGTTAGCGAGGAGCTCTGCCTAATGTAGATTGGAATCTTGTTCCAGAGGATGGGAAGTCTCTGGGACAGGAATCTGTCCCTCCAACATGTCCTATTTATTGTTCTGGTGAGGTTTAGATCCCTAGAGTGTGTGGCTCAAGGAGATATGGTTTTCTTTAGATGGAGCATGTCCATCAGTTCTGGGTTGGACATGACCTTGTATGTCAGGCATAGATCACCTCTGAGTAGGTGACCAAGTACAGCTGGAGTTTCTTCAGATGAGCTGCATAGGGCATCTGTTTGAGGCCAGTGATCCTCTTGGTGAGGTAATTCTGTGGTCTTTCCAGCTGTTGCAGGTGTCTTGTAAGGTACATCCCAAATGGGGCATTGTACTCTATGATGGGTCTGATGAGTGATACATAGAGGGGGCACAATTACCTCTTTTGATCTGGATGCAAACCCTTTTGGGATTAGGTGGGCCACATAGAAATATTTTCTAACCACTTTGGCAATGTGATTATCAAAGGAGAGATTACTATCTACTTGGGTCCCCAGATCCCTTATTACATCTTCTGTATTTAGGGGGCTACCACCTATGTGGTAGTTTGTGGGTACTTTGTTTTTCTCAAAGGGGATGACTGTGTACTTTTTGGCATTTAGTTTGAGGCCATGGTTTTGACACCAGGTATCTGTCTCAGTGAGACCCTTTTGGAGGATGTCTGTGTCAGCTGGAGAGTCAAATATAGCCCCTAGTTTGCAGTCGTCTGCAAACTTGATCAGCCACAGACCTCCTGTGCTTGCCTGTACCTCCGAGAAGTATATGCCAAACAGGAGGGGTCCTAGGACTGAGCCCTAGGGAATGCCACTTGTAACCAGTTTCGAGTCAGACCTAGCTCCCGCAACTCTTACAATGTGGGTTCTGTCCATGAGCCAGTTGGCAACTCATCTCTTGACGTAGGGGTTTATGTTCAGGCTGGTGAGCTTATTTATAATACCAGAATGGGGAATGGTGTCAAAGGCCTTTGCTAGGTCTAGGTAGGCTGTGTGGATCACCTTTCCCTTGTCTATAGCCTTGGTAACTGTCTCAAAGAAGTCAACAAGGTTTAAAAGGCATGAGCTGCCCTTGTCAAAGCCAAACTGGGTAGGGTCCAGTGTTTGGAAGGTCCCAATGTCACTGTTAATGAGATCCATGATGATGCGCTCTGTAGCCTTGCAGACCAAGCTAGTCAGGCTTATAGGGTGATAGTTCCCAGGGTCTGTTGTGGCTCCACCTTTGTGGAGCGGAATAACCATTGCTGTGCACCACTCTGTGGGAACATAGCCTGTGGAGAGGCTGAGTTTGAACAGTGTGTTTAGGTGAGGGGTTAGTTCATCTGTAAATTTGTGTAGGATGCAGCCTGGGACATCATCCAGTCCCATTGATGGTGTGTTTTTGGCTTTGGAGAGGGTTGTTTTAACCTGAGTGTCTGTGATTTCAGGGGCACTACATTTTTCTAGTATGGTTATGGGCCCTGTTGGGGGTGAGAGGGGGGTGACGTTTGTACTGAACCTGTCTGCCAAGATGTTGGTGATATTGGTCAGTTCAGTGTATTTTGTGCCATTCTGCACCAATTCCGAGCAGATCTGAGCATTGCCACTTAGATTCTTGACATAGCTAAAGAATGCCTTGTGGTTATCTTTGGGGTCCTTGGCAATTTTTCTTTCGAAGCTCGCCTTGGATGATGTTATGAGGGATTGTAGTTTCTTGCTGATACTGATCAGGGATGTCTTCTCTTCTTTGGATTTTACTCTTTTCTGTATTAGTTTCCTCCTTCTATTGTATAGTTTGTTTATAGCAGGGGTTCACCAGACTGTTTTCCTTTTCTTGGAGGAGTGAGTCTTGGTTTTGCTTGGGATAGCACGATCCATGCATTCTTGTAGGTGCCTGTAGAATGCATTAGCAAAGGATTTTGCAGCTTGGACAGCGTTATCCTTTAGCATGGGGGCATTGAAACTTTCCACCTCATCTTAAGTAATGTGACGTTTGCTTTTGAAAAGTTTTTCACAGTGATTTCCTTGTCCGGGGGTAGGGGGGGGTGGAATGTGGATATCCAAAGAGATTTGTTTATGGTCAGGTCTAACCAGTGAGGGGTTGACTTCCAGTGTGAACACCGGTCACCCATGTTGGTGATGACCAGGTCCAATATGTCGTCACCTCTGGTGATCCATGGAATTTGAGGTTATAAATTCTAGGAAATGTTGGGCAAGGAAGTTAGTACTTGTGTACTTCTCCCAGTTAATGCTTGGGTAATTGAAATCACCCAATATCAGGGTGTTTGGTAGGACCTTTATGTTTCCCAGTGTTTCCAGAAATGCGGAATGGGGGTCCGGGGAAATGGTGAGTGATCTGTAGCAAGCTACAATTTGAATTGCAGTGTCACCCATTGTTAGTTGCACATGGATGATCGCTGAAGTATTGTGCTGTGCCACTAACCTGGAGATGTGGGTATCCCTGATGAATATGGATACGCCCTCGCCTTTTGTATTTCAGTCTGAGTTTTGTGGCTGAAATGTATGGTATGAGTTGTAGCCTGGTAGTGCTGGGGTGCTCTCTGGAGCCTTAAACCAGGTTTCTGTTACTGTACATATATCAATTTTTTTTTCTCCATACTGTGGAGTGCCTTGAGTGCATGCATTTTGAGGTTTAGACTTCTGGCATTGAGTAGCATTACCCTCAGCTTTTTGTTACTTGTGGTATTTATGGCAGTGGGTTTGTCTTTTGAGCCTTGCCTACAAAAGGCACTATGGGGGTGGCAAGAGCCTTGTCCAGAATTCGAAAGCCTAAGGGTGATAGGTGCAAGCCATCTCTAGCGAAGCAGCATGGCTTGTCGAGCATGTCATCCCAGGCTGACAGACACTGGAACCCCTTTGAATGACACCAGCAGCTTAGCCAGTTATTTAAATTGATATTTTTTTTTTTCTTTATACCGTAGTATCATTCTTGGTGATGGCAGGATGCTACTCAAGGTCAGGGTCATACTGGCCTGGGCTATGTGATCAGAGAGCTTTTCCATGTCTCTTTTCATGTAGTCCAGGGAGGTACAGCTCAGGTCATTCACACCAACATGGACAATGACAAAGTCGTATTTGTACTTGTTCTGTAGTGACCTGAGTGCTTGTGTTATGTAGTGGATGCTGGCACCCGACAGGCAGCTAACAGTAACCTTCTCCTTGTTCAGCCTAGTGAGTGGGACGTCAGTATGCCTGACTATAGAGTCACCTCTTATTAGTGTGTTGGGTATGTTATTTTGCCTTAAGGGCTGTGATTGTATGGTACACTGGTTTTGTGAAGTATGTGTTTCATGGTTTGTGCTGGGGGGGTGGTGGAGGTTGCTTGGGTGTCTGCTTTAGAGGTCTCTGTTGCTTTTTCATATTTTTATTTAGAGCCTCCGAATATGTTTTAGTGTATTTATGTGTGTTTTCTGCCTGTGCTGGTTTCATGGGTCTATGTGAGACTGGTGGTGTGATGCAAGTAATTCCCTTCTCTTCTTGACTGTCTGGTCCAGTCTTGCTTTGAGAGAGTTTAGCCTTCAGTTTGGCTACATAATTGCATCTCTTGCATGTATTAGTGTTTGGTGGTAGGAGGAGAGGGTTGTCTGTGCACATGAGGCAGTTGTAACATTGCCTCAGAATGCCCAGATTCACCAGTTGGACAAGAGAGTACACCTGAAACTGCCCTTTGGACATGCCTGCATAGGTACAGTGAACTGTTTTACTGATTGGCTGGTAAGGTCGAATACAGAAACTTGCCCTTCTCTACAGTATAGGGGGGTCTATTGGTAAGGTGTATTAGGGCTTGCTATGAGTTTTGAGCAAGTGCCAGGCTGAGAACTGAATGGTTTGAGTGCTTAAGTTTAAAGTTTGTCTAGTTCCAAGGGAAAAATTGAAGAGTAGACTTTGTGGAGCTGGGAATAGTTACAGCCCAGCTAACCAGCGCTGCCCAGCATGCAAAACCATGCAAATGTGGGTTTTATAGCAGGGAAATGAAAGAGATAGAAATTAGCCCAAAATGGTCAATAAACTACTAATGTCTGGGCTGAAACCATTCATCCAGGGACAGATAGGCTGCTCAAAGCTCCCCTCTCTTACAGGTGAACAGAGAAACTTCCTTCTATCCAAGTAAGGTATGGGCAAACACAGAAAATTGTAACACAGCCCTGAATTCAGCACTAACCTGAAAACTGGACTATACTAGCTTAGAAAGGTGGGAAAACAAGTATTTTTGTTTTTTGTTTTTATGCCTTTTTTGCCAAAGAATGACTGTAGCTTTTTTCATTTGCCTGGTACAAAACTTGTATGGAGACTGAGGCAGAACAGTGCTGTTGGAGGGGGTGTCTAAGTTCTGCTTCATGCTATTTAAGATGAATCCATCAGCATTATCAGTTCCAATCAATGCAGTATTTTAAGCTTTTGAGAGCACTTTTTGGACTTGGTCTTGTGTGATAGTTGGGAGCTAATTTCAGGTATATGTTAAGGGATAGATGGAAAGGATAGAGGGATAAAGTCAGAGCTGATTTTTTTATATATTAGTTGTTGGCTATATCTTTGGCCTCACTATAGCTAACATCATATGCAATTAACTCAGTGCATTGTTTCATTGTGCTTTTGAGCTTGCGAACATAACTGAAAAATACCTTGTGATTGTCTTTGGCTTGGCTAGTTACTTTAGCTTCAAACTTGGTTTTGATAAATTTTATTAAGCTCCTGAGTTTTTGAAGATTTTGAGAAGTATCCCATTTAGCCTCTCTGCCTTTACCTTCCTATATTTGGTCAGTTGTTGTTGCACTCCCCTGGATTCAGTCTTGTCATCTTTTCAGACTTTTCTCCTTTTTTTACTATCTTTTTTCCTTGTTTGTCATCCATGCTCATTCCCTTGTTAGATTTTTCATTCTCACATGTTCTGCTCTCCCTTCATTGGACAATTTGACTAGATTTATCCCTCCCATTTCCTTTTTGCTATTTTTAATTCCCTTATCTACTAATCTCCATTCCACTTTGGTCTTGATACTCATTCTAGTTGGCTACTTCCCATCTTACCTTTTCGTCACTTCACCCTCCCGATCTTCTCTATCTATTGCTTGATCTCTTCTTTATTGAAATGACTGCCTTGTGCAAACTTGCACTCTGTCTTTCCTGTGTTCCATGTACTCCAGTATTCGTATGCCAGCTTAACCAATTTTCATATGTTGGAAGCATCTATAATCCTTCTGTTTCCATTTTCTCATCAGCTTAGATCACCTTGACCTCTTTCTTCCCTTGCTAAAAAATATTGGAGTTTAACAGCAAGTCTACCAACCCATCATCTACCAGTGCAGTTATCTGAATACTTATCAAGTCCAAATTTTAGAAGGGACAATCCTTTCATGGCTAAGTTGTATTGTTTGCCCAGAATGGAGCACAGTAGTATGCCAACTGCCTAGAAACATTGTATATTATGTACTAGAGCTTTTCTCCTCAGATCTCCACTGAAAAAGGGCCACAAGCCCAGCTGGACTAACCCAGTTAAACAATAAATAAAATAAATAAAAATAAATAACTCCCACTTCTGTACTTAAGTCCATTTACTTAGCTGTTATAGTCCCTTATTCATTAATCTATCAGTTGCAACTAAATGGCTCTATCAGAAAAAAGCAGAATCATATAAAGACCAATAGAGATCAGCAGCATGATTTGTTTTATGAACAATTTATAAAGCTTTATTTCCTAGATTTCCTCTCATGATAATCTTGATCACTTGGCTATTTAACACTTGCACTATGAACCAGTAACAAACCACTAATACTTCTATTTAAAAATATCACTGGATTAAAAACCCTGAGCAACAAAGATAGGCTTGTAGCTTTATCTCCTATACTGTTTGGTAGACTCATGAAGGTTATGTCTGCTAGTCTGTTCTGTGCTGTGAAAGACCCAGTCCTACACCTCCCCAAAGCAAATTACTCCAGAAACACTGAAAGTAAGAACTTGATTCTCCATGAATAAATAAGACATACTTGATGGACATATTACTCAATGATTCTTTACTATCTGGAATGATTTTCCATTACATATAAACAGTGTGATATCCTGACTTCCTTTAATGATAATTGGATGGGGATCCATAAGGTCATCCTGGGCCTGACTTATTTTGTCCTCCTGGATGTAGATGGTATCCTATGAGGTGGGTTGTGATAAGGTGTTTATGGTGGATGCACCTGACTAGTTTATAAACTCTAACAATCTGTAAGTGTATGTAAGCATGCACAATATATGTATAGGTGCAGTATATATAAAACTATTAAAAATGGCCACTTATAATTTGCAAGTTGCAACACAAAAAACAAAATACACACATTTATTTTTTACTTAGTTATTTGTTAACTTGGTAAGGGAGCTGAACTTGCAACCCCTTTCATTTAGAACCCAGGCTCGTGGCAAATACAACTATTTATAATGAAATATCTCGAATGAAAAATCAGCAATGTACAGTTAAATTACATTTCAAAGTGACATTTAAAGTTATGTATCAAACATAATTTGTATAGCAACAATGGTGTTAATAATCATTGAACTAAAATAAAAAAATTGTGATGTATGTTCATTAAAATGCTTTTCATCAATATAGTTTACTCCTGTCTGTTTTAATTGAAAGAACTCTCTACTGTGTGGTACAACACTGAGGAATAATGACTGTTCTTACTGAGTAAAAGCTTTGCTTTTATAAAGGTAAATGTGCTTTATTTTAATGCTGAATCTTTCAGGAATACCAAAAGCTTCATTATTGATTGTAGTCCTGTGTGTGTGCAAATGTTTGTTGGGTAGAGTTAGGTTTAGGGAATGAATAGATTTTAGAGTTTTGTGTGTTACAAGATGTAAGTGTGTGTGTGTGTGTGTGTGTGTGTGTGTGTGTGAGTGTTTCTGGGTTAGAGTAAGAGCTAAGTGAGGAGATAGCCTTAGTGGTGTGTGTGTGTGTGTGTGTGTGTCTATCTTTTGTGGTGGTACTGTTACCTAAAGGGTTTTTGGTAATATAATGTCGACAGTCGAGATTAGAGAAAGCAGTACTGAGAGAATTAGGTTTATCACACATGAATAAGGTATAGATTTGGTATTTTTCTTTTGCTTTTTTTTTTTTTTTTTTTTAGGTGGAAGTGAGTTTTGATATGCTGAGACCGAAGTTTCCACATTTCAGAGCCTAACCAGAAGGCTTTCTCTGCATGTATGCATTTGTAATTTCTCCTATAATACAAATGTTTGTTTTCACTGGCATATAGCAATCTGGAATCTGAAGAAAATGTGGGAGTAAACTGTATGATATTCTCATGTATGGGATGTTTATTAGGTGAAGTTTTTAATTTTGCTAAATACCATTTCAATAATTATTAATAAATAGCATTTTATGAGAATAAAACAGAGATTCTAATCTATAATACAGCAAATATTGGTGCCTGGTGTGCAAGAAATGAAATATCTTGTGCTGCAGGCTTAAAAATGAGTTTTATGATGATCAAAACCACTTTGTCTGAAATCAGTTTCCTAAACACTGTACATGATATTTATTCAACACACAAAAGAAGAGCCTACATATTTCATATTTTAGTTTAGTTTACTGTTTTCAATTTGTTTCAAAGGTTTGCAGTAATTGAATAGCTTGTATTTTGAACACAATTTCATGTATACCACATAAAAGTGCAGCTCTGTCCTACTCTTGACTTTCTGACTACTCTTATGCCACTATTAAAAAACAAAATAATTATGTTAGTAGATACTGACACTTTTATGACACATTTACTCCTAGCTGCCTTTATACTGTACAATCCATGCCTTACCTTTAAAAACAATGTTCTTTTGAAATTGGAAATGCCAGTTTCTGATCTCATTCTATTTAGTTAATTGCAACTGAAATTGTCATTTCCTGTTTAATCTGACCTCATTCTATTTAGCTAATTGTAACTGCATTTTGCTTAAATTTTTGTGTGCATTTCATATTTTTATTTCCTATTTCTTTTTATTATATTGTAAAACTAGAATCACATTTTTTATTATTTTGTATAAATTAACTTACATTCTTCTTCTATGTATTGTTAATTATTGTATGTAATTTTTTTCCCCGGAGCTTTTCTCCTCGAGTCTCCACTGAAAATGGGCTTTGAGGTCAGTTGGACTAACCCGGTTAACAAATGCCAAATAAAATAAATAAATAAAATATTTATGGGGTAAGTTTTAGACTTTTAAGTTTTGTGATATTGCAGTGCTGTAATAAACATTAGGTTAAGTTTTTTTTTTTTTAATTATAGTAATGTGTTAGTTTAATATTTATTTTAAATTTTGTATTTGTAGGGTCCACTTTACCACTGATGTAATTTTTCGATGTATTGCTTGAGGGTTATATTTACTGTACTTTTTAGTCTAATTTATTTTTTCCTTCTAAATAAAATACATTTAATGTCTGTGGGTTTATTTATATAGGCATGATGAAGTAGATAGTCTGAGTGATTTAAATGCACATTCTTTGTGTCTATTTTTTGTGGAATGTTTTTATTTTTATTATTTTTTTTTTTTAGAGAGTGGTGATAATTTGAAAACAAGCACAAAATAGTTATGTGATAATCTAGTTTTGGTACCCAGTGTAGCTAAAAGATCCAAGTGTGTGTGTGTGTGTGTGTGTGTGTGTGTGTGTGTGTGTGTGTGTGTGTGTGTGTGTGTGTGTGTGTGTATACAGACAGTTGGGCAGCTATCATTAATACTTCACAGCTCTTAGACCCCATGTCTTCCAGTTTATAGCTGCAGGGACTACTGCATGGGGTTTGCATACTATCCATGTTTGTGTGAGTTTATCTCCCAGTGTCTGCTATTGGCTTGCATACTTCAAAATGTAAGAATTATGATGAAGTCATGTTTGGAGGCACTACATAGCTCTTTGATTAGTATGCCATTTTTGGATTATGTAGTCTTCATACCATACAATGGGCTGTCACCTCCTTATACCTTGTACCCACTGATTTCTGGGATAAGATTCAACTCTAATGAGTTTGAACTTGGATGATAGTGGACACTGACAATGGTTAGATGGATATATGAATGTACATGTATGTGCACATATATGTGGTAGTATGATGAGTGATCAACAAAATTACTGAGTCCTCTTTAGTTGAGTACCCATTCATTTAGTCTCCTTGCCATATATTTTTCTTAAAAATACAAATACATTGTTTGTGCAGCAGAAGAAGCTCTCCCACATCTCTCAGTACTTCACATTACTATTTATACTAAATCTGAGATTGCAAAGTATTTGGGAAAAGGAAGAACTTCTATATCCCACTGCTCTGCATCTCATATAAACTCATTCATTCATTCATCCTGTCAATTGACCCTAGCAAAAAAAAAAAAATATGGCAGAAGAGTGTGAATCCATATATGTGTGTGTGTGTGTGTGTGTGTGTGTGTGTGTGTGTGTGTGTGTGTGTGTGTGTGTGTGTGTGTGTGTTTCTTTATTTTTGCTGGGAATATATATATATATTCTGTAACAAGCCTGCTGAGGGTATAAATACTGTAAATAATTTGTAATGACTTTTAACATTTTTATGAAAAAATATGCATGTTCCTTCAAATGATTGGCAGTATGTGTAGTGTGTAAATCTTCTTCTTTTTCTTCTTCCGGCTTTTCCCGGTTAGGGGTCGCCACAGAGGATCACCTGTCCACTCATGATTGGCAGTGGAGTTTTACAGTGTTGAGTTGCCAGCCCAGCGCCCAACCTTCCATGGAAGGCACACACATGCACGCACTCACACCTCATAGAATTAACCTCAAGCCATTAGCTAATCATGTGGATTTTATCTTAACATAAAAAAGATTAGCATAGAAGGCTAAATTCAAAAAGAGATCCTCAGTGATGAAAAAATATGAAGTGTTGAAAGCAGAAACTGGAAGCCAGGCCTAAGAATAGCCCCAGTCAAGGCTAATTAATGAAATGTAACTGGTGAACTGTGGAAGTGAACTCTGCTTGTGCTGTGCTGATGAGGTCATAACAAGGTTGAAATATGCATATCCACAGCTAATGGGGTTTGGCTTTATTGGCCTGAAATTGTCCATTAAAATGACAAAATAAGTTATGGGCATTCAGAATCTCCAATTAGCTGAAACGCCTGATGTTCATAAGGGTCATTTGCATATATCACATGTGTCTCTGATGCAAGAGGTTTGGGAGGTCACTCAGTGGAAGTTCTAGCTTTGCTGGAGTTTTCATTTTGTTTTTACTGATTGTTTTTTCAGTGACCTTCTCACTTATTGCTTTAGGTGATTGTCTTCAGGTATTGTTTTTTGTTCATAGCACGGTAAATCCATTCTAGACAGTATCAAGGCATAATTGTACTAGAACGTTGTCTTCAATGGCATACTGGAAACAATTGGACCTTAGAAGTATTCTAAAGGTAGGTATGGGGTCCTCTGTAATAACTTCTCCAAAGTATGACAGACCGGATTTCTTTTCTAGGTCCATGTCAAACTTTGATAGAACCATTATCCAGGAGCTCCTGGATCCATATTTGTCCTCCTCCTCCTCCTCCTCCTCTGAAGATGGATAAATTTAGGTATTCAAAGCATATAGCCTAAGGGATGCTGCAGCAGTGGGAATGATGAACATAGCAGAGTTGTATATGCTGCACTTACCCATAACAGTGGATGTTTAAATCCCTTAGTGATGCAGTAGATGCTCCCACCCACCATCCCCATGGTCTTGTATATAGTTGCAGTTGGGATATAAAGTAGGACTTCTTTTTTTTACTTATATTTTATTCTTGTTTTTTTTTTTCAGGATTGTTAGTCTCCTCTCTCATTGTATAGGCAAGAAAATCCTGAAGAAAACTTTACACTGACTGCTGATTTCCCTCTATGTGATTAACCAATCAGCAATTAGCATGAAGGAGGTAGGGGAAAATGAGCTTTTTGAAGATGGCTGTTTGCTGTTTCCTTGGCAGGAAACAACCTATATAGCTTAAGGACTTACAGAATTATACTTCCTTGGCAGATCTCATCTATTTCTGTAGCTGGCATAGTGAAACTGTTTAAGCACAACAATGACCTCATCTATGGAAAATGACCTGTTTCCACCATCTGCTTATGGCATTGTTTCATTGGGGAAAAGCAGGTCCACCAGATTCATGAGCTCCTCAAAGTGTTCTTTCCACGTCTCAACAATGTAAACTTACAGGTTAATATTTCTATATCTTTGCTAAGAGCAGTTTTAACAATACCCCCAACACACACACACACACACACACACACACACACACACACACGCACACGCACACGCACACACACACACACACACACACACACACACACACACACACACACACACACACACACACACACACACACACACACACACACACACACACACACACACACACACCCTCCTTGAGTTGTATTGTTTTCCAGAACCTTTGAGGACATTGCAGTTATTCTTTGTGAACTCACCAAACTTCAACACCCAACTATTCACTTCGGAGATTACAGCAGCTGCGGCCTTCAAATCTTGTAGCTACATCTCAATCAAATCCAGGGGCTCCACCCCTCCTAACACTGCACATAATATTTCTTTATTTAGCCTGAATGCTTCCCTTACTAATTTGTCTGCTAATGGGCGTTATGGCCGTAGCCATAACAAGCATTGATTAGCTTTTAGCCAAAGATCTTTGTCACTTCCTCAGCTGTTGAATTCTTTAAAGGGTCCAGTAGATGCCCAGTCCCTGATCTCATCAGGTGTATCATACAAGCTCTTCCATAGGTAGAATTTGAATCTGTCCCTCACAGAAGTATCAAGTAGGCATTTCACACTCAACCTTATTACTACTATAGGATTCCTGGTAATCTGATCTAGCTCTCTAATAATAATCTCTCTTTATCTGAGTATCCAAGAATGCATGCAACAGATCAGATGACTGTCTAATGACACAAACATTAAATATTGATTAAATTTGATCATGAATGTATGTTTGGATCAGGCAGACTGTCTGAATTGCTGCCTTCCTGGTATCTCCATCATTCCTTTTAGAACTGTTGAAGTCTACTAATAGGACTACAAACTCCTTAAGTGGTACTTTGCTGAGCATTGTACCCACAGTCTTTAAGAATACTGAATACTCCAAACAGCTGATAGATACTTATACACAAACAGTAGATATAGTCTTTCCTTCTGCAATTTGCAGTTACATTAGGATAACCTTTATTTATTGTCATAATCTCAAACCTGAAGAGCACACAGCTGGGGACAAGAGAATATTCTCACACTCACCCAAGGCCTCTTCTGAAGAACATCTCTAAAACAGAAGAGAAAATTTCAACTCAAGAAGCCTAATTACAGAATCAATGCTGTATATAGAGGTAAGATCAAATAAAAATAGCAGGGCTTTTCAACAACTTTCATAGACATAGACTTCTCCAGTAGTAAGGCAAGGTTTTATGCCACAAGATCTAGTCTCTCACACTAGAATCTGTAGATATCTACTTTTTTGTTTTTCCCCATTTTCTTTTGCATATCATTGAACTTAAATTGGGCCACTTGCTTTAAGGGTGAATGACTTTACAGCATTTATATTAAGGTGTCACCCTCCCACCCCCCGATTGTGGGGAGGGTTTTGTCCTCACTTCACCTAAGACTTTTATATGCAAGTTATTTATTGCTTCCTCCAGGTTTTTATTCTTAAATGGTTTGACTCAAAAAAAAAAAAAACCTCACATGCTAATCCTACATCCCAGTCTTAATCTAGTCTTCCACACCTGCAAATTGACCCCTGGTGAGCCATTAATGGGTCATTGTTTGATCAGTGACCTACACTGGTAAACAATTTAAATGAATAAAATAAAATTGCCTCCCAAGCCTTACAGATAATAAGACCACACAGTTACTCCACAGGATATTAAAACAGAGATGCTGGGATTCATAATCAAACAGCATAAAGTGAAACTATTTAGCAGCTATGTGAAGGGTGTAGGAATTTAAGAGAAACATGTAACATCAGCTTATAGCATGGGACAGTCCACTGTATGCAAGGGCCCCTTTTCAGAGGCTGTCCAGGAGCACTGCCTGGTGAAGAGACCTGGTCAGTCATGCAGCCAAAAGACAAAGGCTGAGGGAATGAAACCATGCACTACAAAACCAGCTCATTACCTGCACGCGGCCTTACGTATCTGAACCGAGTACCAGATAGATAGTTGCAGCCAGCACATTGAATTGCATACCTGTGCCCCAGCAAAAAACAAGCTAAATTAAAATGGTAGTCATAGTTGAAGTATTAACATTAAATGTGTAGAATTCATGCTGACCAGTTTATTTACATACAGATAAGAAACACATTGCTGACATTCAACAAAACCAGGAAACCAAGGATCGTACCAAAGAACATAGCTCATATAATAATGCTCCTGTTTATTCCAACTGATTCCTTTCTTTGCGCCATAAGTACTTTGGAATACAGGAGCGAAGTGTTTATACACACATGCTTTCTCTTGTTCTCTCACTTTCACACAGACACACAAATCATCATTTACAGCCACTAATATGACTGGGAACCTCAGATACCTGCTTGAGACCAAGTGAGTGAATATCAATAAATAATAAGCCAGAAATGTATCTCAGTTTGCTACTTTCAGAACCATAGGGTGGAACCTATTGCAGTTCCTGCCTAATCTCTCATTTTCTTAGCTCAAGAATCAAACAGCCTTAAAAATCAGATAGAGATTTTAGATATTTCTCTTACATACTTAGACATTTGATAGAATAACAATCTTTGCATTAGTAAGCATTTTCTAAAAGATGCAAAGTCTGAAGATCACATGAATGCTGTTTATTGACTGCAGTCCAGAACATTTTGCCTGAAAGACCTATCCTATCCTAGGATTTAATAAAATCCATGTAGGTACTGTGTAGAGCCTACATGGACTGTTACCATATCAGTGTACACTGTTCCCCTCAGCAGCTCACCATACATATTAATGATAGCGCATTGCCAAGATAGACTTGTGGAACATGGATAGCGAATCAGTGTAGGGAGCGTGGTGCTGTGTCTACAGATGAGCAACACACTCCCTGCACTGTCCAGTTGCATTGTATTAATGTAATAGAATATTTTTTACTTTTTATAAAAAGCAGGTTTGCGCGGTGCAGTGCAGAGCACAGCTAGTGACACATGCCTGACATCTAAAAATAGAAACTGGATGTATTTAATTATTTATGAAAAGGTTAGGTTTAAGCATAGCAAAGCAGGTTTGTGAGACATGGTGTGATGCTCAGCAGTGCTTAAAGTTAGCTCAGAGGTAAATATAAAGGTTATAGCAGAATCCCCACATACCCATGTAGCCAAACGGGTAAAGTAGCAGCCTCATATCCAATGGGTTCAGGGTTTGAATACATGGAAGGGAACATAAGTATTTATTTTCAAAATACAGATTATGGTAATTATTTTTAAATGCTCACCTGCTGCACTCAGCTAAGATCTGCCAAGACCAGCTAAGATCTGCTAAGCACTGCTTAAACATAATATGTTTATGCACTGCTAAGCACTGACAAATAGCACCAGTTTTTGCACTGCTTAGCTCAGCCGCACTGGTTTGTGGTGCTAAGTGATGTGCCGAATTTTTAAATATTGCCCAATGGCATGTAAGGGCAGGAAAACAGGCTATATTAAGCTCAATAGGTGGAAATACAGCATAATCCACTGGAGTTCTGTCTCTAAAACATACAATGACAGGCAATGGAGAGGGTTCGCGCTTTCAGCCACAGTGTTGGCGCATTCAGGAGTGTAGGGTCATGGTTGGATTCTTTGTCAAAAACCATGAAGACCTGCTGATGCAGGGAAGTTACCAAGACTCAGAGTGCAAGGCAGAGGCCTGGGAACAGCTGACAAGAGACCTCTCCAGTGCAACTTGTATCCCCACACAGGTGAGCAGTGTCATCACCACCATGATGACCTGACAAGATGGAAAGGGTCTCTCTTGAACATCTGGGTTCTCAAATTCCAGGCAGGGAATGTCCCATATGTATATAAGTATGTTTACCTGTCCTCCCCGTGGTTGAGTGGTGTTCAAAAGACATGCGTGAATGGCCATACCTTTGTTGAAGGTTGGGTGTCGGGCTGGCACCTCGGCACTATAAAAATCTACTGCCAATCATTAGCGGACCAGAGTTCCACTGTGGCGACCCCTAACCGGGAAAAGCCGAAAGAAAAAGAACAGCTTGTGTTTCACCAATATCTAATCTTGAATGTCTGCTAAACTGGTACGCATAATGTTGTGTTTCTCTTCGAACAACTGCGGAGGAGAGGGCTCACAATATTGAGGTGCATGCTGGGCACTTGGCCAGGTTGTGCTGTGAGTGTGGTGAGTACAGATGTATTTCTCTATCTATAGTCAAATTTGCAAGAAAGAGTAAAGCACTAATTGTGATAAGGTATATAAAGTAAAGATTGTATTGCAATGAATGTGGATATATATATATATATATATATCTGTACTGCAAGAAGTGCATACTGACAACTTTAGTGCCTTAAGCAGAGAAGACTAAAGCATTAACCATAATAAAGTATATGCAATAAAGTTTGTAGTGCCATAACTGTGCAAATATAGCTATATTGCAACACATGCATAATGACAACTGTTGTGCAATAAAAACCTGAAACTATACCAGCAACTGATTGAAGGTATCTCTAATAAAGTCTGTTGTGCAATAAGTGTGGAAGTAGGGCTGTTTTGCAAGAAATCAATTATTACAACTGCTCTGCAATAAAAACACAAAATAATATCAGTACCTGCATGAAGGTATATCTAATAAAGTCGGCTGTGCAATAAGTGTAAGTTCACAGTTGGTTTGTAAGAAATGAATTATGACAACTGCTCTGCAACAGCACATGAATAGCAATAACACCAAGGTAAATCATGTACATCAGGATTGTCTTGTTTTCACCACTGCATGTTAGCTACAAGCATTCAAGCTGTGACGTACAGTGCTGCAGTCAGGTATACCAGTGTACTAGTTGTAGACTGCAAATAATAACCCATAATCAGATAATGTTTGTTGACTTCACAGATATGTCAACACACTAACAAAGTATTGTGCACACCTGCATTCTATGTAGTAATGTATAGTTTACCTAGCATCTCTGTCATGCTTGAATGTCATGCATGTGTGTTCAACTGTCATTGCAGTCAAGTATAAAACTGTACTACTATTACCAGGTCATATTTTGGTGCAAGGTGAGTTCTAGGCAAATATCAATCAGTTACTAACCAGCAGTAGTTAATTTTGTTAAATGCACTGTATGTAGAACATTTTTGCCACACACAGACCAGGGCTTGAATCCAGGGAAATGTCGATCTAAATATTACAGTGTCAGTCACGTAATGTTTACAGATATTCTTTCCACAGGCGCTATAGGTAAATGGGTGAGGTAGTCCACATTATGAGCAAATTATTATGTGTTTGGATGTCACAGACTGTTACAATCATGACCAAGATAGTGAAAATACAGCATGCAATAAAGGAAATAAGTATAATAATAAAAAATAAATAAAAGAAATAAAATGTGAAGCTTTGGTATGACTACATGCCTGGAGTGTCTGTTAAAGGTTGCAGCAGTCAATTAATACATTTGATAAATATGTCTTCTGCAGTCAGTGCTATTGGGTTCTATCCCCATGCCTGCCAAGCAAGGCATGATACTTGTTTACTCTCTGTACTGTACACATACATGTCCCTCAAGTGTCACGAAATGTACTTATTATTGCATAATCCTTCTGCCACAGATGTATCATTGGTATGATTATGTCAGTAGCAAAGTAACACTACATCAGCCCACTGTACATCTTGATAGTTATATAGGATAGGTCCACCTGATATGCTAATGTGCTTTGTAGTTGTGTAACTGCAGGTGTTACTGCCTGGCCCATACTGTCCCATGAGGATAGCTTGAGAGGTATGTATGTGCTACAGCAGCTATAAGGCACTCTTACACATAAAGAAAGTACAGACCTGTACAGTAGATAGCACTACTGTTGTCAAACTATATAGCCTATAATGGTATTAATGGACTGTATTTCTCTCTCTCCCCACCACTTATCTTCATATATGTATTATTGTTATTCGTTAGTAATGGTTTACTTTTAACATATGTTGCTCTATGAACTTTATTTTGGGGCATGTGTTTTATTATTATTATTATTATTATTATTATTATTATTATTATTATGCATTACAATTGTTGCATATTAACATATTTTGTTGAATTACCTATTCTGTTGGCCGAAGGAGGAGAAGAGGCAGAAGGCATGGCCAAAGGGAGGAAGAGAAGAGAAAGTCTAGGACTGTGGTAGTGAGGGTCGGAACTTGGAATGTTGGTAGTATGATTGGTATAGGGAGAGAGCTAGCTGATATGATGGACAGAAGGAAGGTTGGTATATTGTGTGTGCAAGAGACCAGATGGAAGGGGAGTAAGGCTAGGTGTATCGGCGGTGGGTTCAAATTGTTTTATCATGGTGTGGATGGGAGGAGAAATGGCATAGGAGTTATTCTGAAGGAACAGTATGTGAAAAGTGTTTTGGAGGTGAAAAGAGTGTCTGATAGAGTGATGTTTATGAAGATGGAAATTGATGGTGTAATGATGAATGTTGTTAGTGCATATGCTCCACAAGTTGGGTGTGCAATGGATGAGAAAAAAACATTTTGGAGTGAATTGGATGAAGTGGTGATGACTGCACCCAAGGATGAGAGAGTGGTGATTGGAGCAGATTTCAATGGGCATGTTGGTGAAGGGGACAGAGGGGATGAGGAAGTGATGGGTAGGTATGGTGTTAAACAAAGGAATACAGAAGGTCAGATGGTAGTGGATTTTGTGAAAAGGATGGACATGGCTGTGGTGAATACGTATTTTAACAAGAGGGAGGAGCATAGGGTGACATACAAGAGTGGAGGAAGATGCACACAGGTGGATTATATCTTATGTAGGAGGGCCAGTTTTAACGAGATTGGAGACTGTAGTTAGGCAGCATAGGATGGTGCTTTGCAGGATGACGTTGGTGATCAAGAAGAGGAGGAGGAGTGTGAGGGCAGCACCAAGGATGAAATGGTGGAAATTGAAAAAGGGTAATTGTGAGGTGGAGTTCAGGGATGAGTTAAGGCAGGCACAGGGTGGCAGTGAAGAGTTACCAAATAGCTGGGTAACTACAGCAGAACTGGTAAGGGAGATGGCTAGAAAGGTGCTTGGTATCACATCTGGACAGAGGAAGGATGACAAGGAGACACGGTGGTGGAATGAGGAAGTACAGGAGAGTATACAGAGAAAGAGGTTGGCAAAGAAGAAGTGGGATTGTCAGAGAGATGAAGAAAGTAGACAGGAGTATAAGGAGATGAGGTGCATGGTAAAGAGAGAAGTGGCGAAGGCTAAGGATAAGGCATATGAAGAGTTGTATGAAAGGTTGGACACTAAGGAGGGAGAAAAGGACCTGTACCGATTGGCTAGACAGAGGGATTGAGCTAGGAAAGATGTGCAGCAGGTAAAGGTAATAAAGGATAATGAGGGAAACATACTCACAAGCAAGGAGAGTGTGTTGAGGAGATGGAAAGAGTACTTTGAGGGGTTGATGAATGAAGAGAATGAGAGGGAGAGAAGGTTAGATGATGTAGGGACAGTGAATCATGAAGTACAATGGATTAGCAAGGAGGAAGTAAGGACAGCTATGAAAAGAATGAAGAATGGAAAGGCTGTTGGCCCAGATGACATACCTGTGGAAGCATGGAGGTATTTAGGTGAAATGGCAGTGGAGTTTTTAACCAGATTGTTTAATGAAATCTTGGAAAGTGAGAGGATGCCTGAGGAATGGAGAAAAAGTGTTTTGGTACCGATTTTTAAGATACGGGTGATGTGCAGAGCTGTAGTAACTACAGAGGGATTAAATTGATCAGTCACAGCATGACATTATGGGAAAGAGTAGTGGAAGCAAGTTTAAGAAGGGACGTGATGATTAGTGATCAGCAGTATGGTTTCATGCCGGGAAAGAGCACTACAGATGCGATCTTTGCACTGAGAGTGTTGATGGAGAAGTACAGAGAATGTCAGAAGGAGTTGCATTGTGTGTTTGTAGACTTAGAGAAAGCATATGACAGGGTGCCTAGAGAGGAGTTGTGGTATTGTATGAGGAAGTCAGGAGTGTCAGAAATGTATGTAAGGGTGGTACAGGATATGTACGAGGGTAGTGTGACAGTGGTGAGGTCTGCGGTGGGAGTGACGGATGCGTTTAAGGTGGAGGTGGGGTTACATCAAGGATCAGCTCTGGGCCCTTTCTTATTTGCAATGGTGATGGACAGGTTGACAGACAAGATCAGACAGGAGTCCCCATGGACTATGATGTTTGAAGATGACATTGCGATCTGTAGTGAGAGTAGGGAGCAGGTGGAGGAGACCCTGGAGAGATGGAGATATGCTCTAGAGAGAAGAGGAATGAAGGTCAGCAGGACTAAGACAGAATATATGTGTGTGAATGAGAGGGAGGATAGAGGAATGGTGAGGATGCAAGGAGTAGAGGTGGCAAAGGTGGATGAGTTTAAATACTTGGGGTCAATAGTTCAGAGTAACGGTGAGTGTGGAAGAGAGGTGAAGAAGAGAGTACAGGCAGGATGGAGTGGGTGGAGAAGAGTGTCAGGAGTGATTTGTGACAGACGTGTACCTGTAAGAGTGAAAGGGAAGGTCTACAAGAGGGTAGTGAGACCAGCTATGTTATATGGGTTGGAGACAGTGGCATTAACAAAAAGGCAGGAGTTAGAGCTGGATGTGGCAGAATTAAAGATGTTAAGATTTGCACTGGGTGTGATGAGGGTAGACAGGATTAGGAATAAGTATATTAGAGGGTCAGCCCAGGTTGGAAGGTTTGGAGACAAAGCTAGAGAGGCACAATTACGTTGGTTTGGACATGTGCTGAGGAGGGATGGTGAGTATATTGGGAAAAAGATGCTAAGGATGAAGATACCAGGTAACAGGAAAAGAGGAAGGCCTAAGATAAGGTTTATGGATGTGGTGAGAGAGGAAATGCAGATGGTTGGTGTGACAGAGCAAGATGCAGAGGACAGGAAGAAATGGAAACAGGTGATCTGCTGTGGCGACCCCTAACGGGAACAGCCGAAAGAAGATGATGACCTGTTATGTTGGTCTTATGCTGTAACTGTTACTGGCATCATGTTAATATACTGACTGTTCTGTTATTTATTGTTGTGTTTCATATAATATGCATTGAAATGTAATGGGGTTATTTCCAGTGTTCTGACATGCTGTTATTATTAACAATGTTTTTTTTTCGTAACTAACCTATATGTATTGGTTTACCTCCCTAACCACAGCACGTCAGGGTAGGCTGGTTCCTGCTGATCTGCCTACCCTACTTCAGCCAGCTGTGGCACCAGGTACCAGCACATTTGGGACCCAAGTCGGTGGTGCCCCCTCTGCTGGCCCTGCACCAGCTTTGGGTTAAACCACCTCAGGGGACGGGGCCTGTCCTCCCTGGAATGGTGGTGGAGAAGGGTAGTCTCCCAGGATCAACTACTGGCCATGGTGTGCAGGATTGCTCATAGGAGCTATAAACATCACATGCACCTGATTGAAGGCAGACTAGGCAACCTGATGGGGCCAGCTGACCCTGTTGCCCAGACTCCAGCACAGCCACCTTCAGGGCAGTGAAGGAGCAGTGCCAACTGCCCATGGGTGGGGATGTCAGTCATGCTGCTGTCATCTGGGGGCACATGCATCTCAAATTCCCTACACCTTCCCCATCCAAGGTGTTTGTCCCCTCATGTGTCACACACCACCTCTGTCTGCTGTCTTGTCTGTCTTGTCTGGCTGCAATTGCATCTTCTCCTACCCATCTTACCTCCCCATATGTACCTACATCTCTTCCCCAACATTCCACTCTCTTCTTATAAAAAATAAATAAATAAATGGGCACCTGCCCCCCCAAAAAAATATCACCCCATACATAGCTCTCCATTTCACACGTGTCCACTGAACACAACTAATTTGTTCCAATTGGCTTGACAACACATTTATGTCGCCCTCACCCTCTCTCTGGGGTTTAAGAGTCCAAATTCATCTGCAAAATCTGCCAAAATGCACAGCTGTTGCTGTAGAAGAAATGGAAAGCTATGGTTCTTTCCTACACCCTTCAGTATGCATTTCCCCCTGCTTGGCCCCATTTTAGCACTGTCCTATCATCCCCTTTTTCATGAGGGCTTGTGCAGAGCACTGTACCACAAAAACCCACTTAAATGAGCCTTAATGATCTTATGTGTTTCTCATACTGTTAGGCACATGTCACCCCTGCCATGTTTCAAACTTGTCAGCTACAGCCTACTGCACTAATCCACTAGGCCACAGAGATCTTGATCAAAGCAGATGTTTCCAGCAATACATACTGATTGCCACTGACAGCCTGAAATCAAACCTAATATGAACAATGGTAGTGTACCTGGGACTCTGATACAAAAATACACCAGTAGACAGCCAAATAAATAATAATGGCAGTATGTGAGGCCTGGGATAGCAGGTAAGTGTTCCCTTTTACATGCAACATCTTTAAACACACCTGCTAAGTCATCAACAGCACAGTGCAAATGCTCAGCTGGGACCCTGCTGCAGCACAACTCCCTTTGAAAGCCATGCACATACTGATGGATGGAGACAACGTGTCACAGCCTGTATGTCTACACATATATATGGCAACTACACATACTCCAGCACTGATTCGGCAGCTCAATCTGTTAACTGCCTTGTATACAGAGAATTTTGCCACACGCAGTCCTGGGTTTGGATCCAGTGTATTGTGCATCAATTATATTGTTGTGAAGACAGCAAGTAATGACTGAGTCACACAATTTTAATCCCATAGGTTACTGCTATTAAATTATCTGCTACCCAGTTTTGTAAGTCAAAGGCCTGTAGCTAGGGGCACACTGCACATATTCATATAGCCTAACTATATGTCATCTGCTACTCTGTTATTGTCACTGTTGCATAACAGATGTACCTTAAGCACATGCCTTGATTGGACTGCAAAGGGTGCCCTTACCCTGGCTCCACTATAACGACAGGGCTGTCACTGCTGCACATTTAGATGTACAGCTTGCTGGCCTCCAAATTGATCACACTCCCTCCTATGTGTCCTAGGCTGCAGCACAACTGTATGTTAAGGTAGCTGCTACAGACCGGCCATACCACACAAATCCCTATAACAAGGGATCCAGACACAATCATACATGGGCAAAGATCCAGAGATAGGGACATGTTACACAGCTTACCACTACAAAGATAGTAAGTTGATAGAATAGCAGCTATTGCATTAGCATGCATATTCTGATGGGTATAAAGTGTGGCTCTCACATGTCTCTCCCTCCTTATTGACCTCTAACAGAATGTTTGCCAGTGAACTGCCAGATAACCACACTGTCATGGGACACTGGCCAAACATGTAAGGAAAAACTGTGGGCATACTTCATACATCTGTACAGTGGACAATATTTGTACTTACCCTCTGCAATGCTGTACTCTCCACACCTCAGTAATGTCATCTTAAAAACTAAGAAAGGGGACAATACCTACATGAAGGCCTTATCTATTGCACTGTGGTGCTATGTCATTGGCTAATGATAGTGCAATTCAGCTATTTTGGATGTGATTAACAATCCTGAGCAACAGATTGGTGCAGAGACAATTACCTGTTAATTAGCATTACCTTCAAAAGGCAAGCAACTGCCTATTTGGAGCAGGTCTGTATGTGGTTTTACTCAGACAGCGTATGTGCAAGGCATTTGCAGAGGAATGCTTCATAAAAAGGAATACATCACTCTACCGGGTATGTGCTAGAGTTCCAGAAAAAAGAGCCAGCACAAGCATGTAGCACCCAAGGTAAATATTCTTTATTGTGCCATTAAAATGATTCAGACTGGTTTCAGCAAACAGCCTTCATCAGTGATGAACAAGCTTCCAACAAAATTCCTTAAATATCAATTCAAAGCACTTATCCTGTGATGTCATTTCCCTCATATTTTAAAATTTGTCATTAAGGCCAGGTGTAGAAAGTGCCCCTAATTTAACTATCCACTTTTTTTCTTTATAATTAAGCAGAGAATGCCATCCCCTTTTACATCCTTCATTATCTAATATTCTGTCAATAATGATAAAAGTAAATTTGGCAGAGTGGTGTGTTTGACAGTGTCTATACAATGCATTGGTAATGCGTTTATTACGAACATGACTTAGATGTTCTGATATTCTCAAACAAAAAGGGTCTAGATGTCTGTTCTATGTAAAATGAATGACAGTGACAGCTAGCTAAATAGATGACCCAATCTGTTCAACAATTAGTGCAGAAATTAATGTCATACACATGACCAGTATTTTGGCTAGAAAACTGCTTGGTTTTGGATATATGCTGCCAAAATGAACAATGTCCACATAGATAGCAACCTACTAACCTCTCCCCTACAATACTGAGTTGGTGAATGGATTCCCTATTTCAGGGCTGATGTTTATAATGAGAAAAATGGGCCCCTATTGTTTTGCCACGATGAAAAGAAAAGGGATACCTATCCGGTAACCATTTGCTAAGCTCCTCATAGGCCATCAAAATGTTCCAATGTTTATTAATCACATCCCTGAGTAAATTAACATTTCTCCCATATGTGGTTGTTAATCTGATAACATCCGATTCTTTTTGGTCATCCCTATTCCTATATTTAAGTAAATCCTCCCGAGTTTGCTGGGAAACCCATTCCCGAGCAGTGACCACATCCCCCAACCTATATCCCCTGTTCAAGAATCTACATGTAAGATCCTGCTTGGAATGATTGTAATCTTCCTCTCTAGAACAGATACATCTAATCCTGGAGAATTGAGACTTAGGTATGTTCCTTATGGTGTGTGTGGGGTGTAGACTGGTTGCAAATAATAAATTATTATATTGTGGATATTTCCTAAATACCACAGTCCATAAATATTTGTCAGGTTCTCTTTGGATATTAACGTCCAGAAAATTGATTTCATCATAACTATATGTTAAAGAGAACTCAATTCCCCATTTATTGTCATTGAGGTATTGTACAAACTCTTTCAAATATTCTATACCCCCACCCCACACCAACCGTCATCCAAGAATCTCCTCTATATGTCCATATCAGGCAGATATATGTTGTGTGACATATCATATATCAATACCTGCTCAATATAACCCATAAAAAGATCTACATATATGGGGGAAAAGGACGCCTCCATTGCTGTTCCCTGGGTTTGCCAATAGCAACTGCCCTGAAAATAAAAAAACATTTTTGTCAGGACATGCTCTGTCATACAGACTAGGAAGGTATTAAATCCCACAGGATATAGACCAGTTAAATTCAACCAATAATCCAAGGCATGTAGTCCCACCCAATGGGGTATGCCAGTATATAGGGATTTGATGTCCAAGGTACACATGAGCCAGTGTAATTCCAATTCAGAATCAGAAATAATTTGCGGGAATTCAGTAGTGTTTCTAATCCTAGCCCAAACATTTGTTAATAGTGACTGTAGATATTGAGGCAAATATGCTGATAGTGGCTCAGTCAATGAGCCTATACCTGAAACTATATGTCTAGATGGAGGATTATCCAAATTCTTATGAATCTTAGGTAACAGATAGAAATTTTATTTAACCGGATCCCTTACTATTAGCTGTAACATAGTAGATTTATTTATAATTCCCTCATCCACTGCCTGCTCCAAGAATGAATCAATGTCCTTCTTAAATCTAGGAGTGGGGTCTGTATCCATGCGCATGTAGTGCAGAGGGTTAGACAGTTGTCTATTTCCCTCTGCCCAATAATAACTGGTGTCTATGAACACAACAGCCCCTCCTTTATCAGCAGGGAGGATGGTGATGTCAGTAGTACTACTATGCTCTTGAAGGGCCCTTTGTTCATCCTGAGTGAGGTTATGTCTAAGCAGCCGAGTAGAGCATAGCTTAAAGTGTAGATCTTTGAGTATGGCTTGCTGAAATATAGCCACAATTTTGTTCATAAGTGGCATAAAGCTGGACTTATAAAACTTAAATTCCATAGATCTTTGAGAGTCTGAATTGGACCCAAAAAACAGTTTCAAATTAATTTTCTACAGAAAGCTAATACATCTGTAATGAATACATTTTCATCAACACACAAGCCCGGTACATAATTTAACCCTTTATTAAGCAGCTGTTGATGTTCCGTACTTAAAACATGCATGGATATATTGTGGATGTTATCATATTCATTATTCACTGAACCAATGACTGTAGAAAATTTTCCAATGTTTCTTTTCCAGTGTTTCTGCCCACCACTATGTGTATGTCTCCTAAAGGGCGTTCCTGACTCCTCTGTTTTTTGGCCTCTGGAGACTGTCTACTTTGGGCCCCCTCAGTATCTGTCATGGAGGACTCATCCCCTGAGGTATTATACCCGTTTTTTTTTCAAGATTGAACATGATCTTTTTTTACGTGTAATGCCAAATTTGGTGGTGTCAGAAAAACGTACATTTTTGTGTGATTCAAAAGGTTTGCCCCTTTCATAATCTTCCAAGTCTCTTGTAAATTTCTGTATTTTTTTGTCTTTTATTTGAGCCTCAAAGGCAAGTAGATACCTGGATAGCCTGCTCATACAGATGGCATAGTGTGGCTGACCCTCATATTTCTTCACTTCCTCACTTGCCTGTTTGACCTCATTAATATTGTCCTATATAATACGTTCATAATACGCTATTAAAATTTCAACAAAGGCAAGGGAAGCATTCTGTTGTGCCTCTCCCCATTGTTGGACTAATATATCATCCAATTTCCCAACCAGTGGCTGGATTCTCACCCTAAGGCCTCTAGGAGTGATGGTCTTTATACAATATGCCTTGAATAGTTTCAGGTGCCATATATTAGTCCTTAAATTTTTCATATATTTGCCCAATTTATTGAACCATAAATTACAGCCAACAACTGGATATGAAATAGACTCCATAGTTGTACCTTGATTATGTGCTTTGATACCAAATACCTTCATGTCATTCCTATCTGCACATAACCCTTGCAGAATAGTGTTTAGATCCATGACAATAAGTTGTGGTGAATATTCAACCCTGTATCGTTTCACTACTTCGTTACTTTATTTATGGCACCTAGCACTACCCAAGGTATATAGATACCAATATAGTTCTCTAATGGTGTACAACTAAAAGTATAGCCACACAAACCCTCTGCAGCAAGCACACCCAAAAGGCCACAGTCTTGGAAACTATCAAAAAGCTATCATCACTAAGGGGCTTGAAAGATATGAAGGGTTTATTACAAAAAAAAAAAAACATGGAAAAATCATTAGCTTAATTGGGTTACATGCGTACCTAGTAAACCCCCTCTCTAGTTATGTAAATGAATAATATATAGACCCCCTTATCCCTAAATAATTCAATCAGTCCAAACCTACCAACCATCAGATTCTATCATCACTACCACTCTAAATTGTCCTATGTGACAGTTGTTCCCAAATTACAGCTGAACATACTTTAAACTGTATATGCCTGATTTTAGGGATTGTTTAGATCATTATTGAATGGAATATGTCCCGACTGATGGTGTCAATAGGAGTATATGTTTTTCAACCTAGGATTTTTTTTCTACTGTCTTTAAATCTGGAATTATTAGTGTGGAAGCATATGTAATAATCAATTCTACATTTGATGGTCTTTATGACCAAAACCTGTAATGTAGGAACAACTGTCACATAGGACAATTGAGAGCGGTATTGATGATAGAATCTGATGGTTGGTAGGTTTGGACTGATTGAATTATTTAGGGATAAGGGGCTCTATATATTATTCACTGACATAACTAGAGAGGGTGTTTACTAGGTATGCATGTAACCCAATTAAGCTAATGATTTTTCCATGTTTTTTATTTTTTTTTTGTAATAAACCCTTCGTATCTTTCAAGCCCCTTAGTGATGATAACTTTTTGATAGTTTCCAAGACTGTGGCCTTTTGGGTGTGCCTGCTGCAGAGGGTTTGTGTGGCTATACTTGTAGTTGTACACCATTAGAGAACTATATTGGTATCTATATACCTTGGGTAGCGCTAGGTGCCATAAATAAAGTAACGAAGTAGTGGAACGATACAGGGTTGAATATTCACCACAACTTATTGTCATGGATCTAAACACTATTCTGCAAGGGTTATGTGCAGATAGGAATGACATGAAGGTATTTGGTATCAAAGCACATAATGAAGGTACAACTATGGAGTCTATTTCACATCCAGTTGTTGGCTGTAATTTATGGTTCAATAAATTGGGCAAATATATGAAAAATTTAAGGACTAATATATGGAACCTGAAACTATTCAAGGCATATTGTATAAAGAACATCACCCCTAGAGGCCTTAGGGTGAGAATCCAGCCACTAGTTGGAAAATTGGACGAGATATTAGTCCAACAATGGGGTGATGCACAACAGAATGCTTCCCTTGCCTTTGTTGAAATTTTAACAGCGTATTATGAATGTATTATAGAGGACAATATTAATAAGGTCAAACAGGCAAGTGAGGAAGTGAAGAAATATGAGGGTCAGCCACACTATGCCAACTGTATGCGTAGGCTATCCAGGGATCTACTTGCCTTTGAGGCTCAAATAAAAGACAAAAAATTACAGACATTTACAAGAGACTTGGAAAATTATGAAAGGGGCAAACCTTTTGAATCACACAAAAATGTACGTTTTTCTGACACCACCAAATTTGGCATTACACATAAGAAAAGACCACATTCAATCTTGAAAAAAAATGGGTTTACCTGGATGTAGGTGACATGCACGTTATACAGGGGCTGAGTTATCTTTGTATGTTGTGCATTTGTGTGTTGTGCATGGGATCAGAGATGAGAAGATGTGGAACATGTAACACAGTGTGGATCTTCATCTGTATGAGTCTGTGTAGTGCAGGTGGTAATGTACTGCTTTTGTCTTGCTTCATACAGGTGAACAGGGGGGTTGAAGTCTGCCCCCCTCACAACCTGATGTCAGTGTCTCATTGGACTCTGATGATGATGGTGGCCATAGTAAGGTACAGGTGGGGTTATCGGTGGCTGCATCTGTCCCAGTGGTTGACATCCCTCTTCTGTCTCCATTGTCCCCACACACAGTCAGTATGTCACACATACCAAATCACCAGAGGCCACAGCTATTGGATATTGGAGAGTCAGAGGGTGGTGACATAGTGGAGGACAGTGTGAGAACTATAGTGTCAGAGAGTGTAGACACTGACCATAGCCACAGAACTGGTGAAGTCCCACACAGGCAGATTGACAGGGATGCTTGAAGAAAGACTGCTGCCCATCCACCTCCTGTTGCAGATGTTACCTCATGAGTCACCTGCCGCATGTTTCGGGCTGCCATGGAGGCACAAGCACATTCTGAATGTAACCCCAGATGAATGCTTAGGGTTATGAATGCCACACAGCCTGACATCTGTGACTGCCTCTACCGCATTGGTGATGCCCTGGATCTTTTTACTGTTGTAGTGGACAGGCAGTTGGCTGAGACAGTGTCTGTCTTTGAGTGCATGTTGTCTGTGCTGGAAAATCTGGTTGGAGTTGGACATTGGGCATGTGGACGTAGGCCAGCAACACCATCTGTTGAGAGTCCACCTGACCATGAACACCCATGCTCCTGTAGTGACAGTACCTCCAGCACTACAGAGGGAAGTGTACTGTCCACACCACAATGTGGCAGGCCATGGGCATGTGTTCCTGGGTTGGCCCATAGGTACACAGGGCTGGCTGACAGCAGCCACCGTTAGGTACTAGCACCACATTTAACCTTGGGTATGGTGATGTTCATGCTACTCCTGGTGAAGCCAGTTCCTGTGTTCATGGCCAGAGATGGTGAACTGTCCACTCTACCATGTGCAGTCCACAGCTGTCCACCATACACACATATAGAGGTAGCACTGTTCTTGTCTGTGGACACACACTCACTCAAATACCACTGTCACATGCAGGTCACCAACAGACACACACAGCACTTCTCCATGGCCCATCTGTCCAGCACCCCTTCCTGACTCACACAAATGTTGTCAACTGTTTGGCACAACCTGTGCTTCTGGTGGGTACCTGCATATATGTGTCTGATGCACAGGGTGTCTATATAACGTTGCATGTGTTTGTGTAGTGCAGTAGTGTTATGCCATGGTGGTTGTTGTGAGTCCCAATATGTACTGTATGCTGGCATGTGTCATGACTACACATCAAATGTTGTGTAACTTTGTTGCCTGATGGTACACTGGTGGAGGTGTTACACAATTACAGGTGTGTCACGGATCTGAGTATGTTTTTATCCCAGGAATCTGAGAGGTTCAACTGTGGACACCTGGTAGCAATACAGTGGAACAGGATGAAAAGGCAGCACAGAACAGATATGACGTCAACAAAGTATGCCAGTGTACATGCATGGCTCTCTATGTGCATGGCTCTCTACGTTCATATGTGTAGAACAGTGTGTCAGGGACTATGGGGCAGTCAGCATCATCATGCTTTCATACCCTATGACACACTCTACTACCCTTGACACATCACCTGGATATTCTGCACGTACAACTCTAGATGGTGGCGGACATCAATTATGCTTCTGTGGAGGAGGGCAGTTTAGGACCAATGGCTAGTCAGAGCACCATAAAATGCTTAACTAATGAACAGGGCTAGGCCCTAGCAAGGGGACATATTTATGCAGACACACACACATCAGTTGGGCGCTGTGAGATTTGACCCATTATATATCGTGAACACATTACAGCTTGAAGCATTTATCACATGTGCCATACTGTTTACCTGAGGTTACCCTGTCAGCCAACGGTCTTAAGGTTGATGACATCAGCAGGTCTTGTAAAGGAGGTCAATGTTGAGGACAGTAGCTAGTTACTGGGCATAAAATGCATAACCATTGCACAGAGATTGTCTATACAGGCTTATCTAATATGTGACATGAGAATATATTTGCAAAACACACAGGTTGGGTGCTGTGAGATTAGAACCCCTACTTGTTTAGTTGTACATACTATAGCTTGCAGTACTTATTGCCTGTGCCACACTCTTTATCTAGTAGTGCACTGCCAGCCAGCACTCTTATGGTGGATGACATCAACAGGCCTTGTGAAGGAGGCCAACTTTGAAGTCAGCAGCTAGTCAGTGGGCATAAAATGCATAACCATTGCACAGAGATAATGCATAAAGGCTTGTCTGACATACTGAATGGGGACATATTTACACACAGATACACATACAAGTTGGATGCTGTGAGATCAGAATCCCTACCTATCTAGTAGTATGCATTATATCTCACAGTACTTATTGCATGCCCCACATGTTGTGTCTGATGTATATGTTGATACAGGCAGAGATCTTGTGGAGTAGGCAAAGTGGCTTTGTGTTAACATGTGTAGCCCCCATGGTGATACTGCTTGGTGTTGTTATTGTATCTAGTTTCATAGGGGTGGGATACCTGGTAATATCCCTGCTATCTGTGTACACTTACCAGTCTGGACATATGTGGCTATGTGCAATTTGATAAGCAGACATGTGGCCTGAGACAATATGACCTGTCCAAAACATGCATTGTACACATTGTACATTACATCACCTGTGTACTTATGTCTGTCTACAGGGTGACAGCCTGCAGGCACAGGGGTCTGTGGGTGTGTGGATTATGTACTGTTGCAGGATTGGTCCGGTGCCTTTGGACAGCTGTTGTGATGCATATGTGCAGATAACCCCAGCATTCTGGGATGTGAGGTGACATTCATACATCCCCACCCGTATCTATATAAATGTGTATAACAGGGTTGTCTCCTTAAATGTGGTTGTGTGTGTAAGTAATGTAAATGTGTTCTGTAGATGTATGTGGGGAGTCTATGTATCATTGTACTTTATATAGCTAAATATAAATCTTATTATATATATATATATATATATATATATATATATATATATATATATATATATATATATATATATATGCACACACACTGATAGACACTAATCAAATGTGAGGGGGATTGGGAGAGACAAATATGTATATGTAGCTATATGTCTGTACAGACATATGTCCACATAGCAGGTCTTTGGGCGGCAGAGGCAATAAACTTAGACTCAAGTTAGCTCAAGTTAGCTAAGTGTAGGAGCATGCCCAGTGTGATTGTCAGCACTTACAAGGTGACTCCACGCCAGAGCTACCTGTACTCCAGTCTGAGATTATTGCTGATGCAGGCCATTGGCTGCTGCACCTGTTATCAAAGTACTGCAGTTCCCTGATATTGTCCAAGGCATTCCCTGGCTGTTTGCTGACCTTAATATATGACTCATACTTCAAAACTGTACAGAGATTCACAGACTGTCCAGATTATTTCCTCATATTTTTGGCCAGTTTCACATAACATTGTGGTTTTCTGGCAAATTAGTGGCAAATCAGTGAAGATTGAAGTAAGTAAATACTGACAGACATTTGAGTTGCAGACTTCATGCACACCAGGAGAGTCATGCTATTGCAGGACCTATTTTATCAACATTCGACATTTGTAGGAGCAAATATTTACAACCTGTCCCAATATGTGGGCCCTGACCCCACTTATATTCATTTTATTTGGCCAGATTTCCTGCGAGTTGAGAGGAATGATGTTCCTGGGGTACACGGTGAAACACCACACACAGGGTGACAGTCTGCATATCTCTCCCTGTACATGTTTTTGTAGAATGTCCAGCATTTTTCCCCATATATCTGCTTTGGTCTTCATACATTCGTGCTTTTCTTGTGCTATACTGTAAATAGCAGTCACTGACTTGTTTTACCTACTGGCACATTTAAGTGATGACCTTTACATCCTGCAGCTAATTTGACCTGTTGCAGCCTACTGTTATATCAGCCATCTGCTAGGTTACTCAGAGCGTGTATAATATCTGTTTGCAGATATGGCCCCTTGTGCACCCATTAACTCTGGCTTTGTTCAGATTTCTTGCAGTAACAGATTGTGGGTTTATGACAGTCTTTGGGACTACCACCATATAAGTACCTTGCATGCAAAATATGTTGGATGCTGGCAGACTCAAACCATCAGCACTATCACACATGCTACTGTCCCTGGCCCAGTGAGCCACACCAGCCTCCAGACAAAGAGGTTTCAATCCTCACACTATCAACAAGCTCAAGGAATTGTCTGGTCTGTTGTTATATCATTGCCGACTTACTGTTACAGCAGTTGTATGGGAATACTGATGTGTTTGGTGTGGAGGATGACCAGCCTATGCTCTGCTGTCATAGACAGTCATGCAACTGTCTTGTGACCCAACTGCTTGGCATCCCCCTAAAATACTGTCTTGGAGTTTCCAGCCATGTGGCTTAGTGGCTATTATGTGGCACATACTAGTGAACAGAGTACCTGTTGTCCCAGGTGGCTGTTAGATATGTACAAGTAGCGCAGTAGCCCACTATAGATCTCTGCAAGAAGCCCAGTAGCACACTATATATAGCCCACTATATTCCCTTGCATACATGAGGCAGGTCCATACATATGCAGCCATATTGTAGTACCCCTTACAAGTGGTGTACAGCATAGTGACTTACCTTGCAAATGCAACAGTTGACAGACCTGTAGTTTGGGGCTGACTCTGTCCACTGCACTCAGTCCACAGCTAATACATGGTGAGGTACAGATTGTGTGGTCTGGTTGGGATCATTTTTACTAATATGTATGTGAGTTAGAGTAAGGTGCCAGTCCCTAGGGCCCTAGGTTGTCAGTGTATGTGCTATGCATTGTCTCTTGGCAAAGAGCAGGGCATATTGGGCATGCCAACGTCTGCTACAGGGATAGCCACAGTGGTGTTCCTCCTTTGAGCCCCCCTGTGGGTGTGGCTGTGGAGACCTAGACACTGGTGGAGGCTGTGTATCCCTTCCCTTTGCTTATTCTGCTGCATCTGTTTTCGCAGGATCATATTGTGTAGCATGGCACATACTGTGCATATGTGTGCACATGTGGCTGAAGAGTACTGCAAGGTTCACCGGATATATTGAGGCACCAGAACCATGACTTCAACAGCCCAAATGCATGTTCTGTGATGTTCCTGGTTTGTGCATGTGCCTCATTATGGCATTCTTTGGTGGTTGTGTGTGTATTTCTGATGGGTGTCTTCA